>NW_028095414.1:0-526 GCF_014824575.4 Sturnira hondurensis | reverse complement strand
TTTGGTAAAAATATTCTCTCAGTTTTGGCAGAAAGAGCTCTTAATACTAAGAGCTCCATAGTACACTTCCCATGCAATAAAAATAGCATAGTACACTTCCCATACAATAAAATAGTTAATTGGCTCTTTCTGTAGAAAATACTAAAGCCGAATTATATACGGAGAAATTACATTTTCTTCTTTAAGCTGTTTGAAACATTGTGGTGAAATACACATACATCGGTCTGCATTCCCACGGGCAGTGCACCGGGGTTCCCTCTTCTCCACACACTCACCATGGCTTGTTGTTTGTAGATCTACTGATGATAGACATCCTGACAGGTTTGAGGTGATACCTTATTGTGGTTTTATTTTGCATTTCTCTAATAATTAGTGATACTGAGCATCTTTTCATATATATTTGCCATCTGCATGTCCTCTATGGAGAAATGTCTATTGAGGTCCCCTGCCTACTTTTTCACTGGGTTGTTTTTAGTGTGTGTGTGTGTGTGTGTGTTGAGTTGTCTAAGTTTTTTATAAATTTGGG
>NW_028095413.1:0-1459 GCF_014824575.4 Sturnira hondurensis | reverse complement strand
AGGTAATTTCAATATTGATCATATTCTGGGTATAAATTGCATATATAATTGGTGTGCATAAAAATACATAATAAAATTTTTAATTGGAAAATTTCTATTTTTTTTTTAGTTAGGAAGAAACTCTTATAAAACACATAAATGAGGTTTTTACAGTACAGTGAAAGTAATTCCATCTTTCACTAGTTTGTCATGTTCTGGAGAGAACACATGATGAGGAAAACATACTTTTTTAAGATAAGATTGAAAACCAAAATTTTGTTTATATAAAAATACTAGTAAGTCTATAATTTAAAGTACTGAAGTTGAATGCAACTTTTAGGAAACACATTGCTGTGCAAAATAATGCATCTCATTACCCAATCTTCAGTGTCATGAAGACAAAATAAGCTTCACCTACTCTTTGAAGAATGGCAAAAAGGCACATAATAACTAGTGAGGAAAAGCATGAAAAGATGTTTACAACTTGGATTGGTATGGTATTCTATACTCTAATTAAGAGCTAGAATCTGTTTTTATTGTCGACCATCCCAATTGGGTTCATCCCAAACTGTGAGTACATCCAACATCACATCTAACAGAACTGCTCCATGATTGTGCATTTAACCAAATATGGTATCATCACCCATCTAAACATTCTGAACTTCAAAGGCACAGGCCTCAAAATGAGAAACAGAAATAATCTGGAAGACAAAATGCTTAAAGCAGCTGCTAAAACCTGTTGTATACATACACTAACAAACATCACAATTTTGAAATAAAAAACAAACTGACAGTAACCAGAGGATATGGAGGAGAGGGATGCTGGGGGAAAATAGGGGAAAGGTCATCAAGGAACATGTCTGAAGGACACATGGACAAAGCCAAAGGAGGTAAGTTTAAGGGTGGGAGGTATAGATGGGTAGGGGAGGGAAGCATGGTGGGGTTAAAATAGAGACAACTTGAACAACAATAATAAATAAATACGTGCATACATACATACATACATATAGACATGCCACTGTTTTAACCTTAGAAAATTGTTCTAAACATTAGCCAAATTGCATTCTCATTATTTGGGGTAAAGGCAAATTTTCAAAGGTAGCTTATTTATCACTTTTCAAAAAAAATAAACTTTTCTAAAACCCATTTCAATATAAACCATAGAGAACAAGTTACAGTGACCACAGAAGAGCAGGATGAAGGTTAGTCAGGAAAAGCTGAAGAGGCAAGCCAAGACACGAGAATGAGGGACACATGGGCATGGACAATGTGGAAGGCATTGATGGTGGGAGGTGGGGTTTGGTGGTACGGGGTAGGGGAGAGCAATGGGGAAAAATCATGACAACTGTAGCCAAACCAAAAAAAGTTACAAGGTAAACATAGTTTATTTTTCCTAATAATAAGAAAAATACCTGTGCCTTTTTATTGATCCTTCAGATTTCTATATGAGATTGATTCTAATCTCAAAGGATAATTTGTT
>NW_028095412.1:0-595 GCF_014824575.4 Sturnira hondurensis | reverse complement strand
GAGCTCAGGAAGTTGGTGAAGGGCTTTGGCCTTGGCCCTGTGGGTGAGGGAGACCCACTGAAAGGTCGGCATCAGGGGAAGTGTAGAGGAGTGGGTCAATCAGAGGAGCAGGCGGACGGACAGCCCGGGGGAAGGGAACGGATGCTGGGGGACTGTGAGGTCCAGGTAGGAGGGCGGAGGGTTGTCCATGGCAAGAAGATGGCAATCTCGCCCCAGAATGTGGCAGAGGGAACAAAAAGAAGGCCATGGGATCCCGAGAGGCTGGGAAGGAGGAAGCCCGCTTCTCCTAGCACTTGGGTACTGGTTGCACAAGTGGACTGGGGGGGTCAGGACAAGTCAGAGACTAAGTGTCCTAGAGAAAAGCTGGTACTGTTTTCAGAAAAGGGAAGTCCAGGTCCCAGCAGTTACATGGGGCACAGGGGCCCTTCCCAGTGCCCTGAGCCTGCCCCTGGGCCCAGCCCAGGGTTGCAGCCTGCTTGCTCTTCACCTTTCACAGACGGCGGTGGGAGCCCGCCCCAGCAACTCCAGTGACCTGCTCGTGTCCTGGCGGGGGCTGTCCTGGAGGTGAGGATTTCTCCACTTATTTTCTATGGGT
>NW_028095411.1:0-578 GCF_014824575.4 Sturnira hondurensis | reverse complement strand
TCCGCCGCCTGCCGCCACGGCCCTCACCAGTGCCACAGTTGCTGCCGTCACCAGACCCACGCGTTTCGTCCCACTGCTCGAGAGTGTGCCACCGCCGTCAGCCCTCGCCCCCTGGGGCCTGCGTGGTCTGTCTCACTGTGCGCGAATATGCGCCCGAGGTCTTCCCTGCACCCCAACTGGTTCTCGTCTGCCTGCGAGCCTGGGTCGGGGGCCCTGTCCTGCCCGACCCTGCTCGCTGCTGGCTCCGCCCCTCTTACCGGCCCTGTTGAACGGTTAGATGTAGTCGGACTTCCATATAACTCAATTTTCTGTCCTTTGGTTGTGTCTTTGTTTCTCCAAACCTTTGTTTTATTCAAACTTGGTTGTGGGAGAAGGCACAGTGTTTCCACCTATGCCTCCATCTTGGCGGAAGTCCTGTTTTTAGGTTTTTGTGACAGTTAATCTTGATTCTAAGGCTAGTTGAGGGGTAAAATAAAAAATTTTAAATAAAGAATTCGCCCTGGCATTGTGGCTTGGTTGAATGTTGTCCCATAGCCAAAAAGTTGAGTTTGGGTCCCTGTCAGGGCACATACCTAGGT
>NW_028095410.1:0-1812 GCF_014824575.4 Sturnira hondurensis | reverse complement strand
TACTAACAGGATTGCTTTAAGGAAAGGAAGGAAAAGAGAGAGACAGAGAGGAACTGTGGTACAAAAATGGCAATGAATAAGTACCTATCAATAATAACCATAAACGTAAATGGATTAAATGCTCCAATTAAAAGACATGGAATAGCTGAATGGATAAGAAAGCATGATCCGCACATATGTTGCCTACAGGAGACCCACCTCAGGATGAAAGACCATCACAGAATAAAAGTGAAAGGCTGGAAACAAATTTTCCAAGCAAATGGTCAAGAAAAAAAAGCCAGGGTAACAATTCTAATATCAGACCAAATAGACTTCAAAAAAAGGTCAATAAAGAGAGACCCAGAAGATCACTTCATAATACTCAAGGGAAGAATCCACCAGGAAGACATTAACATCACAAATATATATGCACCCAACATAGGAGCACCCAAATATATAAGAAAAATCCTAGAAGACTTCAAGAAAGATATTGACAGCAACACAATTATACTAGGAGATTTTAACACCCCACTGTCAAAAATGGACAAATTTTCAAAAAAAATATCAACAAGAATATAGGTGCACTAAACAACACCGTAGATGAAATGGACTTGACTGATATATACAGAGCCCTTCATCCCAAAGAAGCTAAATACACATTCTTTTCAAATGCACATGGAACATTTTCAATGATAGACCATATGATAGGACACAAATCGAGCCTCAACAAATTCAAGAAAATTGAAATCATACCAAGCATTTTCTCTGACCACAAGGGACTGAAATTAGAAACCAACCTCACAGGAAAAAACCCAAAACACACGAAATCATGGAGATTGAATGGTATGCTATTAAACAACGAATGGGTCAAGATTGAAATTAGGGAAGAAATCAAAAAGTTTCTGAAAACAAATGAAAATGAACTCACAACAACCCAAAACTTATGGGACATGGCCAAGGCAGTCCTGAGAGGGAAGTTCATAGCAATACAGGCCTAACTAAAGAAGACAGAAACACTTCAAACAAACAACCTAACCTGACGCCTGCAAGAACTCAAAGAACAACAACAAAGACAGCGCAGAGCAAGTACAAGGAAGGAAATAACCAAGATCAGAGCAGAATTAAATGACATAGAGACTAAAAGCACAATTCTAGGATCAATGAATCCAAGAGTTGGTTTTTTGAAAAGATAAACAAAATAGACAAACCTTTAAGTATGCTCATTAAGAAAAGAAGAGAGAGGACCCAAATAAACACAATCAGAAAGGAAAGAGGAGAGATTACAACTGCTACCACAGAAATAAAAGGGATTGTAAGGAATTACTATGAAGAATTGTATGCCAAGAAATTTGAAAACCTAGGTGAAATGGACAAATTTCTAGAAAAATATCATCTTCCAAAACTCAATGAAGAAGAAGTAGAAAGCCTGAACAGACCAATAACAGCAGATGAAATTGAAGCAATAATCAAAAAACTCCCATTACACAAAAGCCCCGGACCAAATGGTTTCATAGGAGAATTCTACAAAGCATTTAAGGAAGAGCTAACCCCTATTCTTCACAGACTATTCCAAAAAATCCAAAATGATGGGAAACTCCCAAACTCTTTTTATGAAGCCAGCATCATCCTAATTCCAAAGCCAGATAGAGACACAACAAAAAAAGAAAATTTTAGGCCAATATTGCTGATGAACATAGATGCTAAAATCCTCAACAAAATATTGGCAAATCACATCCAACAATACATCAAAAAGGTCTTACACCGTGACCAAGTGGGATTCATCCCAGGGATGCAAGGATGGTTCAATATCTGCAAACAGTAAATGTAATACAC
>NW_028095409.1:0-1962 GCF_014824575.4 Sturnira hondurensis | reverse complement strand
ATTCATGCTCACACTGTAACTGTCACATCATTCCAAGCCCTGGCCCTGACCCAGGCACTAGCACACAGTGGGGACAATGAGGCATAGCACCCATGACCTGTCACAGGAGTCGAAACTGACTTAGAAACTGGCAGCATCTCAGAGGCTCCCAGTGCTGCATGTAACCTGAGCAACGTGCTCAGACCTCAGGCTCATATTGTCTCATATTGTCAGGCTCATTCAGTTAACGTTCTATAGTGGGTTCAGGACATGCAGACAGATGTTACCTCTGAGCTCAGCTGTGGCCAAGCCAGCACAGAAGTGAGGCCATGAGACAGTCTGGAATGGACATTCTGGTACTAGGAGATGAGCCAGAATCCCCTGGGAATGAGATGGGGTCTCCAGGGACCGCCCCTCCCTTCCCTGAGTCTCTCAGGCTGAGCCCCATCAGGAACCACCCAGCTCCTCAGGCAGCACCCCTGAGCCCTGGCTGATTTGCATACCCAGCAGCTCTCCTTCCAGAAAGGGGATAAGAGAGGCCTGGGAGGAAAGCTGCCCAGCCTGGGGCCTCAGGGAGCAGAAGTGAGGCACCTCCATCATGGCCTGGACCCTTCTCCTCCTGGGCCTCCTCGCTCACTGCACAGGTGCTGCTCCCAGGCTCCCATTCACCACCAACCCCAGGGTTCTGGACAAGCCTAACTCTGACTCTGACCTGAGCAGGAAAGTACCTGTGGGCTCCAGATGCCCCTGGCCCTGCTGCAGGATGAGGGGATGGGGTTCAATACCCTCCACTGTGCTCACTGGCTCTGAGGGAGCCACAGTGGCTGCACCTTTCAAGAGAAAGGGACAGGAGGGTCCTCTTTTCCTCACAGGCCACATGGGTCAGCTGGATCCCTGGGCTTCTAGGGCTGAGATTGATGGTCCAGGGAATCCCTGTAGATGTTTCCAAGAAGGGCAGGCAAGAGTCCACTAGGACGTGGTCCTTCATCCTTAAACCCACCTTCCTTTCTTCTCTTGCAGGCTCTGTGTCCTCCTATGAGCTGACACAGTTGTCCTCGATGTCTGTGGAGCCTGGACAGACAGCCAGGATCACCTGTGGGGGAAACAACATTGGAGGTAATAATGTGCAATGGTACCAGCAGAAGACAGGCCAGGCCCCTGTGCTGGTAATTTACTATAGCAGCAACCGGCCCTCAGGGATCCCTGACCGATTCTCAGGTGCCAAGTCAGGGAACACGGCCACCCTGACCATTAGCGGGGCCCAGGCCCAGGACGAGGCTGACTATTACTGTCAGCTGTGGGACTACGGTGCTGATGCTCACAGTAACACAGGCAGACGGGGAAGTGAGACCAAAACCTCAGTCTGAGTCACTTTCTCCTCAGGACCCAGGAGGATGCAAAGCCTTGAGCAGCTTTGGCCCAGGTCCCATTGTTCAAATGTCCAAGTGATCCTGCCTCCCAGCCTCAGGCAGCTGTGCAGAGGGTGGGTCCGGAGTGGACTCAGGGAGGCAGGACCAGGCTGCCTGCTGTGTCAGTGCTGCTGTGCAGCTTCCTGGAGGAGCAGCTGACAAAAACCACAGCCTGCTGGAGGCCTGTGTCCACAAGTAACGGCCCTTCAATTTCTACACTGTGGTGACTGGGCTGCTCCTTGGAAAAAATATCAGGAATTAATCCCTAGAACCTCCCAGCTCAGCTGAGCTCCACAGGCCCCAGGCTCCATGGCTGTCCAGGTCTCTGAAAGGGCCAACCACTGACTGCACACCCAGCACCTCTGCTGGACCCCCAGTGACCACGGCTGTGCCCTCACTGACAAGTTCCCGAGGGGCAGAGAATTTCCTCCTTCAGGGTCATTCCTCTCGCCAAGTGTGACTTAGGCCTTATGACCACCTGGTGCCAAGATCCAGGCCCTGCCTCAGGCCACAAGGACCTGTCAGCCTCCAGCAGAGCCCCCCTCTGTCACTGCTTTGCCGTTCCCAGGTCTTG
>NW_028095408.1:0-941 GCF_014824575.4 Sturnira hondurensis | reverse complement strand
CTCCTTCACTCTGCCTGCCGCCAAAACGCAGAAACTCTCGCCGCCCGCCCGCCCGCCCGCCCGCTCACTCGCCCGCCCGCCGCGTGTGTGTTCTGCTGGGTCTGGGGCCTCGGTTCCGCGCACGGTGGCGCCCAGAGAGGTCTCTGTCTCCGCTCCCTTCTCCCCCCGCCCTGCCGAGGCGCTTGCTCCGGGCTCCCCTCCCGAGGGACGTGCAGAGATAAACCGAACGGAGAAATTTTAGCAAATCAGTCGTGGCTGCACTTGTGTATGAGACCCGGGCCCTGCCTGTCTCCGCGCCGCGCCACCCCCACCCCGATCCCCTCCTGTGGTGGCAAACTTACTTCAGAAATTCTGATGAAACACTTTGTAAATTTTGTTATTCTGTGATGATAATAAATCATTATAGCCTTAAACACTCCTCCAGCTCGGAGCCTCAGTCACAAATTATCTTGTCATTCTGACCAAAACATTCTCCCAAAAAGCTTGACAAGTGCTAAAACCCAGAACATGAAACCATGTGTTGTTGTGAAAGCAACATTCAGAAATGTCAATTAATTAGATTAAGAGGCTACTTTTAGCTCCGCTCGTGTTGCCAAATAACCCTTAAAATCTGCGCAGCAGCGGGACCCACCTCCGCGAGCAGCCCTTCTGTGCAGGGCAAGACGACGGTCGGACGGGTGGACAAAACGGTCGCCCTGTCCCTGGGCTGCAGAGAACAGTCTGGACGCGGAAGCCCCGCTCCGTGGGCACAGTGGGCCCTCAGGAGCCGCGCAGACTCGGCCCTCGTGACGGCGAGCGGGGCCCCTCCCGGTCCCGGGGAGCTGCGTGCAGACAGGCCTGACGGGAGAAGCAGTCAGGCCTTTCCTGTGTCTCTGGTACGAAGACGGATTTTTAACGTCTTTCTGTGCTTTTTTTTTTTTTTAAATTTCAATTTGCATTTT
>NW_028095407.1:0-1601 GCF_014824575.4 Sturnira hondurensis | reverse complement strand
TTGTCCTTGACTTGGGCAATGTAGGTAGATTGACCAATAGCTCTAAGGAGAGATTCTCATGTGAAGCAAGTACATACATAGAAAGCCAGAATGACCTAAGATTTTCACATCTTATAATAAACTCCGGGTGAAAATATATTCCTGTACACATTTCTTTATTGCCCATGGAATAAGAAGAGCTACAGTTTCACTAAGAGTGATGGTATTTCCCTGCAGAAAATACACTGGATTCAGAAGATGGGATGCAGCTGGAGTCCAGTGACTCTAACAAAAGGGAACAGTGATGAGAGTCTGCACTCAATGGATAAAAAGCTGGACCTAGTGATCTCCTTTAAAAGGGCCTTAACATTCCAAGAGCACCTGCTTGCTGAGATGGTGGGAGGATCCTCCTCAGGCATGGTCATCACAGAAAAGAGATAAATGCCTTGCCAATTGACAAGTCAATGGATAGACAACAGCTCTTTACATGTATTATCACATTAAAGATCAATGAACCAGTTTGCTTTCCCCTTAGGGTCGATTTGCACACAAGCATTAGATGGTGACCTCTGATTTTTTACTCCTTTACTCATGCTGTTTTGTATTCCTGCACAGGCCTCCTTCCAACTCCTGGAGGCCAATCGACTCAAATACTGGTTCTGAATGACTTCTCTGTGAAAATACTTCCATCTTAAAAGATTCTCTCTCTCTCTCTCTCTCTCTCTCTCTCTCTTTCTCCTCCCTCCCTCCCTTCCTCAGCTACAACTACACATTATTTCATGGAACTTCTCAGTATCTACCTTCTAACTAAGTTAGTTACTAAGTTACTACTCTAAAAAGTGCATCTCCCTTCTTCTCTGTAAGTGATTCAGTTTTCCAATAGCAGTACTTACCATAATACTTGACACATAGCAGGTAGTCAATATTTCTCATACACATAAATAATGGTTTAAGTGTCCATAGGATATCAGAGAAGGACAGCTCTATCTAGTATAAACTGGAGTAGTCATGGAAGACTTAGTGAACATAATGAATTAGAGCTAGACTTTTATGAATTACTATGACTTAGTGGAGAGATAAAGGCAAGTGCCAGGTGCAAGGCTGCTGGAAAAACTGCAGCTCTGTTGGATTTGATGGAACAGAAAAGGCATGTAACAATCCACACACTGGTATGTTTCTTGCCATGTAAAGCACCCAGAAAATAAGGCCCTTAGGAGGTGTATACCCTCTAGACAGCTGAGTTATACCCAGGGACAGAAGAGCAGCAAAAGGCTGCAGCCAGTCCTAGCATGGCCAGAAGCACAGCTTGCTTGAAATCAGTGGGATGCTGGAATGACCCCTGATTGACCAGAGACATCCAGAGTGTTGACAAAATCAACACAATGCCCCTTATCAGAAGTCCTTTTAAATCACCATTCTCAAGACTTTGTAATGAGCCCATGCTCTCCCTGTGGAGCTCGGGCAGCCCCCTGCTCTGGGACTGCACCCCAAGTTCTCCCCTCTCCAAGAAATGAAAAGGCTCAACAAAGTCTGTGACCACAGTGCTGGCTCCAGGCTGCATGATAAAGTCGGTGTAGGGAACTGGCAGTGAACTAGGCTCAGCAAATCTCCTCACACTCTCT
>NW_028095406.1:0-669 GCF_014824575.4 Sturnira hondurensis | reverse complement strand
AAAAGGCAACCATACATTGATGTTTCTCTCCCTCTCTCCTTCCCTCCCCCTCTAAAGATAAATAAATAAAATATATATAAAAAAATACAATTAAAAAAAAAAGAATACAGTAACTAAACTGAAAAATATACTAAAGGGGTTGAATATCAGATTGGGTGAAGTAGAAGAATGAGTTGGCAAACTAGAAGACAAAGTAATAAAACACCAAACAGAACAAAAAATAATAAAATAAAATAATGAAGATAACTTAAGGGACCTCTAGGACAACATCTAGTGGAATAACACTTGCTTCCAGGGAAGAGAGAGAGAGAGAGAGAGAGAAGGACAGAAAACTTATTTGAAGAAATAATGGCTGAAAAAGACCCCCCCTGACCTGGGAAAGGAAACAGACACCCAGGTCCAGGAATCCCAGAGAATTCCAAACAGGGTGACCCCAAAGAGGCCACACCAAAAATTATAATTAGAATGTCAAAAGTTAAAGAGAATCTTGAAAGTGGCAACAGAAAAACAAATTGTTACTTACAAGGGAAAACCCATAAGGTTAATAGCAGAATTCTCAGCAGAAATTTTGCAGGTCAGAAGCAAATGGCATGAAGTATTCAAAGGGTTGGAAAAAAAAACAACTTCCAACCAAGAATATGCTACCTGGCAAGGTTATTCTTCAGATTT
>NW_028095405.1:0-929 GCF_014824575.4 Sturnira hondurensis | reverse complement strand
CCCCGGTTTTTCTCCTCTTGGCTTTTCCACTTCAGTTTGAATTGAGTAAACACATTTTACGAGCCTTTGTCAGGCATGCCCCTCCACATTTGTCATTCATTTCCCTCGGTGAGGGAAACCCCGCACCGCGCCCGCCAGAAAACCGTCCTCCTCTGCCTTGGGGACTGCTGTCCGGGCCCTCCCTTCCCTCGTCCCCACCTGAGAGGCACCGTCCTGGGAGGCGCTGGTGGGAGGTCTTTCAGGCCAGACTCCGCCTGGAAGAAGCAAGCAGGACGACCCCCGGGCCTGGCCGAGGGGAACCCGCTGCTGAACGGCCAGCCCCCCACCGCTGTGCATTCTGGCTCTGCACCAGGCGGGGGTCCCCGAGGGGAGGGGCGGAGGCCGCCCATCTCCCTCCTGGTGTGGCGATGGCTTTGTCAACAAGCGCCAGGCACCTGTCACCACTCCCGAGTCTCACTGCCTCTGAGAGAACTTCCACGTGGCAGAATTCATGGCCAGGTTTCCAGTGTACGAGGTTGACGAGGTTAAAGAACTATTGCAATTAATGTGTGTCTTGAATGGCAGGAATTTGGATAATTTATTTCATGGTGGGAGCTCTGGACGAACTGCAGCATTTCACCCCACGCACGGGGACTGGACCAAGGGGTGACACCAGACTAAGGGCTGAGGAAAGACAGACAGAAAGCCCCATTGGCTTCTGAACTGCAAGGCACTGGGGAGGCGGCCAGCGCGGGGAGAGCCCTGGGCCTGGTCACAGCCACAGTTAGATGGAGGTCACCTGCCAGACGCCACAGCTGGGCTGCAGGAGTTCTCTGGTCTCGTGAAATCCCACCACGTAACCTCATTTTATTCCAAATACATTCGCTGTGAATTATTTATGTTGCAGGAAATGGGAAAAATTTCCCCCTGTGGGGATTTTAATTCATTTC
>NW_028095404.1:0-809 GCF_014824575.4 Sturnira hondurensis | reverse complement strand
AGGTGAGTTGGGCACACACGTCACCCCCTCCGTTCCACTTCTCACAGCACTGAAGTTCCCCATTGGATTCGCAAGGATTTCTCCTTTCTCCTGGAGGCTGCAGTGAGATCCGGTTATAGCATCTTTTATCCCTTCTTCTTAGACTAGAGGAGAAGCTTAATGCTAGCTTTGCTGAATGAATGAGTGAATTAACACACTTTAACTTAACACAATGGTACAAACCCTGGAACCACATATGTAGCCTGCAGTCCAGAGACTTCTCACAAGCGACTTCCTGAAGATTGCACAATGTCCTTAGATTGTGGGTGGGGGTTACAGGAACAGAAGGGAAGGGGAAACGGAGATAGTGCCAGAGTATCTCTTTGCTCCTTCAAAAAGGTGGGAGCCCCCCAGACAAGTGTTCAAAATCTAGACTTAGGGATCAAGCCAGGAAGAAAGGGGAGGGAGTTTACTAACACCATACTCAGAAGTTGTTCATACATCCAAGAAAGAAAGTTTGTGGTGGAGACCTACTCTGAAATTGTGTGGCCACCAGTTTTGAGCCAGCCTGAGCACCCAAGTAGGGCCTAAGAAGCCCAGGAGCTTGGTGGCATGACTGGAGCCTAGTAGGATGGTGTAGGCTAAGTGGAGGCAGTCTGGCTCCCTCAGCCAGGTGTCTGGGTAACCAGGGGAAGCAGTGTTTCCACAGCCTCAGAGGGGCCTAGTAACCAGTATTCTCATAGCCTGGAGACTGGATCCAATCAACTGTTCCTATAACATGAGCTCTTATGTGCAGAATTATGTAATGTAATGTAATGTTCTCACATTTT
>NW_028095403.1:0-25208 GCF_014824575.4 Sturnira hondurensis | reverse complement strand
TGGAGGTGGCAAATTGGCCCACAGTCAGATCTCCGATCCTGACACAGAAAAGAGAAGGAGAACCATAGGGCCCCTAACTGAGGGACTATTCGGACCTGGCCCTGAGCCCAGAGCTGAGGGGACCATGGAGGGCAGCGGGCTGGCCAGCCCGGGGTGTGGGCGCCAAACCTGGCACCCAGGTGGTCCCCGAGAGAGGGGTGATGGGGGCGAGGCAGGAGGGCAGGTGTTGAGTGGGCCACATGTCCACTCCCACCTTCCTGCCCTTAACAGGCTGGAATTTGACCGCAACCAGAGTCTGGGCTGCCAGGTGAGGGCCACGAGGAAACATGGAGGTCAAAGGTCATCCTGTAGCCACCATGGGCTGGGGACAAATCAGATCAGAGCCTGGGTTCAGAACCAAAGAAAGTCATGAGTTGCCAAAGGCTGGAGGCCAGGAGCAGGTCCACATCTACACTGGAGCCCAGCACCTGGGGCTCTCCAGGGTAACAAGTCCCCTTCACAGCCAGGGGCAGACACTCCTATGGGTGTTCCAGAGCCAGCCCCAGGAGCCCTGGGCTGCCCCAACCCCGCACCCACCAGCCTCCCACGTGGCTCCTTAGAGTCTCCAGACGCAGCCCCGGGAGAGCCCTCCCCGATCTCCCAGAGCAGCCTGGCCTCACATACAGTCCTGCCCTTGCCTGGGGTTGCCTGGGGTTCCCTCGAGCCAATGAGGGTATGGGACAGGGACCCGTGTCTCAGTTTATCCCACCCCTTCCCAGTGGGCGTCAGTCCTGGGCTCAGTCCTTGCTGTGTCACTATAGCTGTGTGGCCTCCTGAGAGTTTTCGACCATCTGCAACATGAGACCCCCTCCTACGAAATGGGGAAAACGTGCTTTTTTGCAGGGAACTTGTCGGGATCAATGAAGATATTAGCAGAGGCCTGGCACACAGTAGGGGCTCAGCAAATAAGAGCCTTGCACATTGTGAGCAACTTTTAAAAATGTAAGTTACCAAGGTTTCTTCATTATGTCTATAATTAGCACAGAAGTCAAAAGGCACAAAAGGGTGTCAATACCTGAGAAAACGTCACTGCCCTGCTCGCCTTCCCAGAAGTCTGCGCTTCACAAAGACACAGGGAAGTGTTTCCCACCTCGCCAGTCTTACTACTCTGGCAACACCAACTACGCCATCTTCCAAATCGTCGTTTTACTTTGAAGTTCGGTCTTTTTTAAACCCTATTTTACTGCTGATGCTATTACGGTTGTCCTGATCTCTCCCCCTTTGCCCCCCTAAAGTCTGGTTTTTGAGGCCATGCGTCCCTTTGTCACTGGTGCAGATGAGGCCCATCGGCAACACCTGTAAAGCACCAACGCTACCCAGCCCCACAACCCCCACACCCGCTTGCACACACAGCAACCAGGCCCTCCACCCCGATCTCCATAGGCTCCTCTTCCTGTCTCGATTTCTCTTCAGTGAATGAAGCACATAGTTACTGAGGAGGAGGAGGAGACCGAGAGGCAGCTGATCCAAAAGGAACTTCAAGGGCAGTGTGAGCACCCAGGGAAAGGGGGCCACTGTGCAAAGGTGAGTTCGGAGCCCAGGGTGCCCTCCCCACCCTGCTTAGGTGGTGCCACAGTGGCCTTCCTCCCCTCCCCTTCCACCTTCACCCTCCCCCCCACCCTCGGAGGAAGACATTGTGGACCTTTGACCAAGGAGGCTCAGAGCAGGTCAGACCCTACCTAGCCCAAGGTCATGGGTTGATAAGGAGCGGGGCAGACCCGGCCAGTGACCTCTGGCAAGTTCATCACCTGCTTGTGCCTTATCTTCTGAGGTGGCGTGTTCATCACAGGCTCAGGAGCTCAGTATGAGGGTAGACACAGTTCCGGCTCTGAGTAAACACCCGGTCAACATCCCCACTCACTGGATGCCAAGGCCACTCTCCTGGCCCTCCGCAGACCCTGGGAGACAGAAGGCCCCTGTCCCCTACCTCCTTAGCCTGGGGAGCCTCAGGGGAGGGCCGGCCTGAGATCAGGGAGGGAATGTATCTGGAGACTCCAAGGAGCCACATGGACCCCAGGCCTTGCGGCATCTCTGGAGCACCCCCAGGAGTGTCTGCCCCTGGCTGTAGAGGGGCCACACGCCACTCTGAAGACCCCCTGACACTGGGCCCTAGCCCAGAAGTGAACCTGCTCTTGGGCTCCGGCTATCATCCACCTCAGAGTCCCCTTTCATTCTGAGCCCAGGCCCTGTTTCAGCTGGTCCCCGCCAATGGAGTCCGGGAGGTGACCTCTGACCTCAAGTTTCTCTGTGGCCCTCACCCGGCAGCCAGGACTCTGGTTAGGGTCCGATCCGTGCTGATGAGGCAGGATTTTCACCCGTCTGTAGGGCCTCTGTGACCCACCTCCCCACAATGTCCTCAACTCCGGGCCGAAGGCTGGGCCCTCGTAGGGGGCATTGACCTTCACCTCCTCCTCCCCCACTTGGTTGACTCCCCTCAAGGACAGCAGTTCTGGCTTCTGGGTGACTTCTCTACCTCCGACCTGCAGGCCCAGTCCAACCCTGCAGAAGGCCCAACTCTGCCCCAGATCCACAGCCCAGAAAGCCTGGCTCCTTGCTCCGCATGAAGGGCAGGGCTGCCCCCCCGCCCCGCACCCACAACAAACTAGTCGGTCCAGTAAAAGCCCCAATCCACATTCCCCTTCTCCTGGTTGATTGCTCACTTATTTTATTTGCCCAACAAAACTCTTGCCCCCGGAGGAAGAAATCCACATTCAGGAAAGGGGCCCCTGTTTGCAGAGGGATAACAGTCTGGGGATTTGCCGTGTCTGCCTCCATCCATGCCCTTCCTTAAATCAATCTCCTGCATTAGTGGGGTCTGCCCTCCCTCGGACCCTGTGCAAACAGCCTGAGGTCACAGGAAGAACCTGCTCCTAGTTCCTCCTCAAGGAGCCTGTCCCGTCTCATGGGACAGTCACTCACAGATGACTCCAGGCTGCCCACTCCCCTGGGTGCCAGGACCATGGGCCCAACTGCCTGTCCACCCCTACCTCTTCCCACCACAGTAAGTGGTGCACCCAGCCAGGCCTCCACCCTCAGGGGGTCATTCTCGATTCCTATCCCACGTGGGGGCCTCCCCTGGTGAGGGGGACAGCACCAGGGGCCTGGCCTTTCTCAGCCTTGGGACAGCAGGTCCCTGCTGAAAGCAGCCTGGCTGGCCCTGATGAGAGGATGGGGACAGAGCAGGGCCTGGGGACAGAGTCAGCCCAAGAGAGCCCTGGGGTAGGAGCCCGGAACCCTGGATTTGTCCTGGCTTAGTTGCCAGCTCATAACAATGACACCTCTGTACACTGGGCCTGAGGGACAGAGGTTCTATGATTCTAAAACTAAGCATCTGTCCCCTTTTAAATACACACACAGATTTATTAGCTCACAAGTTCTGTGTGTCAGGACCCAGGCCCAGCTTAGCCAGGTCCTCTGCATAGGTCTCACAGGCCACAGTAAAGGTGTCAGCCGGGGCTGGGGTCCCATCTGGAGATTGGACTGGGGAAGGAGCCACCCCTGAGCTTCCTCAGGCCATTGTCAGAATTGTAGGACCACAGGTCTCAGGGCCCTGGCTCCTGGCTGCCCTCAGCTCCTGGAGGCTGCCTGCAGGTCCTGGAAACGTGGGTGTCCCCGTTATGGCTGTGACGTCAAGCATTCCCTCCCCTTTTGGAGCAAGGAAGCTGCAGTATGCAGAGAGAGGATCTCACTGTTATGCAGAGAGCTTCCCCACCCCCAGCACCTCTCTGGACCCCAGGGCAGAGCCCATGCAGGTGGTGGCACCACTGGGGCAGGAAAGGAAAAAGGACTGGTAGGTGGGGGTGTGCAGGTGGGGACAGAGTGGGCAGGGCAGTCTGGGGAGCTGGGGGAAGTCCAAGGGCCACACCAGGAACCTCCTGGAGGTCAGGTGCAGGGCCCTTACCAGCAGGAGAGGAGAGGGGGCCAGGGCCAGGGACTGAGGGACAAGGGCTGAGCCCAGGGGCCAAGGGCAAACAGTGGGCAATGACTAGAGGCCAGGGTCTGTGGGAGGCAGAGAAGGAGGAAGCCTGATGGGACGGAAAAGAAGAGTCAGAGGAGCAGGAGGAGACTGCCCACCCTCCCAGAGCCCCCCAGGCTGGTGCTGGGATCGTGGGCAGGAGGTCAGGAGGAGACCTTTCTTATCACAAGAGGAGATGAGAGCCCGGAAGTGGAAGAGAGGGCAGAGAACCCGCAAGGCTGCACGTGTGTGTGGGAAGAGCTGGTCAGGATTGCCGATTTTCAGGGCTAGGAAGGACCTAGAGGAAATGTTGGTCCGGCCCATTTCACAGATGGGAAAATAAAGCTTGTGGAAGTAGCCCTACTTGTTGATGGCACAGCCAGGCTGGGGTCAAATGTCTAGGTCATGGGACTCCCCCTACATCGCTAGCTCCAGGCCCACTGAACCCCTCACGCCCCTCATGCTCCATGCAGTGGGCCTGTGAGGCTTTCTTTCCGCACTAAAACCAAATTAAAGAGCTATTTCTGGCTCAGCTGGGAGCCTCTCCTGCCTGTCTCTGTAATTAAAACGGACTAGCATGTCAAGTGCAGGAGGAGGCTGGCCCCCAGCTGCGGTGGGACCAGCCTCTTGTTTCCCTGCCCAGGGCCCCTGAAAGCAGACGGAGGGCATGGGGCAGGTCGGAGCCCCCCACCCCCACCCCCAGATCAGAACACCAGGCCACTGTGCCCGGAGAAGGGGCACCTCTGGCAGCTGTTTGTGGGTCTGTGTTGGCAGATGCTAGGCCCCGGGGCTGGCCTTCAAAGACAGCCTGCGAGGGAGAGTGGACACAGCCCAGGGCAGCCCAGGGCCCTCTCTGGACAACGAGGGATTTGACCCTGGCAACCATGTCTACAGTAGATGTTCTCTTTAAGGAACTTCTGAGATGTGCTGGTTCAGCGCCAGCAGCAACTGAGTAACACAACAGCCTCTTCTGGGGTGCATGCAAGTGTGTATTCGTGCAAAGGCCTGTGCGTGTGCCAGTGTGCGTGCGATTCCTTCCCTGACTTCGAGCCGGCCAGGCAGCACCTGGGACCTGTCGGCATCACAGCCACAGAGCAGGCTCACCGTGGTCCCAGGAAATGGTTGTGTTTGGCTTTCATGGGAAGGCCGGCCCTCCTGCTGGGTCCCCCCAAGCCCCCAGAAAGCGTCCCAACAATAGGACCTGGCCTTCCCCATCTGACCGGTCAGGGTTTCCGGGCTCTGGAGGGAACAGCTACGGTGGATTCCAAGGTGGACAGCATGTGGGCAGGGAAGGAGCAAGCTGGCCCCTTCAGAGATGGGCAGGCTGAGAAGAGGTCACGGTGGTGCCCACATGGGGTCCTCGGTCCTGTGGTCAGTGAGTCCATGGCACCAGGGCCACCTTTGTGCCGGGTGTGGGCGGAGCCTGAAGGAGACCCTATGTACTGATGGGGAGGGCACTCCTGGCGGCTCTGCTTCCCGGTGGCCTGGATTCCCACTGGTCGCCCCCCCCACCCACACAGGGAAAAGGCCCTGCAGCAGGAGCCCCCACCCCGCAGCTCTGGGGAGCGGCCTTGCTCTCTCTGAAGAAGGCATCATACCCCTGCTGCCAACGGCCAGAGATGCCCGCATGGCCACGTGGACCTTCCTCAGCAGCCGGCCTGCCTGGAGCCCCCCACGCCCCTGCAGGCCTGCCAGCTGTTCTCAGCAGCTGACCCTGCTCCTTCCCTAGGCCCTGAAATCCTCGCCATCCCCAGACTGTACGAGCTGAATTGTGAGCTCCTGGGTTCACGGGGCGAAGCCCCAACCCCCACTCCCTCCGCATTGGAGACAGGGCCTTTAAGGGGGTAAAGGAGTTCAAATGAGGTCTTCATGGACGGACCCTGAAACAATATGACTGGTGTCCTCGTAAGAAGAGGAGACCAGGTCACAGACACGGGGACGGCCATGTGGAGACACAGGGAGGAGGCAGTTGTCCGTCTACAAGCCAAGGAGAGAGGCCTGGGAAGAAAGCAACCCTGCGGACACCTTGACCTTGGGCCTCCAGCCTCCAGAAGTGTGAGAAAATCAAGGCTGTCGCTTCAGCGGCCTGAGTTGCTCCTCTCGCACACGCCCGCCCACCTCTAATTCCACTCAGCTCTAACCTATGGCCCCAGGTTGCAAATCCACACCTGGACCTCCGGTCTCTCCTGAGGCCCAGCCTCTGTCCCCACCTGCTCTCAGGGGTCTCCCCTCACCCCCGCTTCACCCCAAGGGGAACGCCAGATAGCAGAATGGGGTGAACACAGGCTCTGGCCGCCACTGGTGCTCCCCGCCGCCCTGGGCAAAGCCGTGAACCTTCGTTTCTTCATTAATAAAGGCGGAGCCAGAAACACACCCCAGACAGCGCTGCCCTTGAGGGTGTGGGAGGCGCATGCACAGGGTTTGACCCGTACTTGGTGCTCCGCAAATGGCAACTGTTGTTTTTATTATTTCTCACAAAGCTGGCCCCGCTCTGGTCTATCCCGGGTCGGTTAGTGGAGTCCCCGAGCTGGGACCTTGGCCTGGCCCCCACACCTGCTCCCCTCACCTGCCCCCACAGCATGGGTCTGTTTGCTTCATTAGCTCATCCGTCCCCAGGGGCACTTGCAAAGCGATAGCCACCATGGTCTGCTGAGCCCCCGAGTGGGGGGCTGGGGTGAGAGGCGCTTTGGCCTATCTGCTTCAGCTTATCCGTGTAAACAAATTGGGTTCTCCACAATCCATTACGATATAAGGGAGTGTGCTGGCGGTGGCGGAGGGTCCTGAGCCTTGTGGATTGCCCTCTTCAGTCGGCCGCTCTCATCTTTCAACCAGATGGAGGCAAAACACAAAGGACTGTCCTGCAAGGCTTCCAGAGTTTTCTTTTCTTAAGAAAGAAAACTGAGCCCTCCCTGTTCACAGCCCTCCCGGGCTGCCCTGGCCGGGTGGCTCAGTTGGTTGAAGTGTCCTCCCCGAGACCAAAAGGCATGGGGTTCGATCCCTGGTCAAAACAAAACAAAACCCACCTCCCAAGGCTGCACCTGCCTTCCAATGGGCCCAGACCTGTGCCTCCGCGGCCTGGCCTCACCTGGGCTTCCTGCCTTTCTCCTGTCGCCCCTTCACCTCCCTCTGCCCCCAGCATACACGCCCTCCTCACCCCTGCCATGTGAAAGACGTTCCCAACTTTGGGCATGGGGCCCCACCCCGTTCCCCCCGAGGGTCTCTCCTGACCCTGCCCTGGCCCTTCGACACCTCTTTCAATCGCGAACGCTCACCTTAACGTTCAAGACCCGTCTTCACCATCACCTCCTACCCAAGGCTTCCTGAACGCCTCCTCTCTGTCCCCGAGGCACAGCCTCCCCCAGAGCCCTTAGCAGCCCGTAGTGTGGGGTTTACAGCAGCTTCTTTCATCTCAACCTCCCCACCGGGTCAGGAGCCCCTCAGGGGAGGAAGAGGTCGGGTCTGGCTTTGTTTGACGCTCAGTATCTGGCACACAGCGGTGCCTCATGTTTGCAGGGTGAGTGAATGAATGAATGCACGTGAGTTGGATTGAGCCAGGTGCTCCTCAGACCTCATCTCATTTCATCCTCACACAGCTGAACAAGTACAGGTTCTAGGAAGGGCAGATTCTCTCTGCCTCCCCTGCCGCTCAGACCTCCACGGTCCCCTGGGGCTTCTCTTTACCTGGGACCCCACTTCCCAGGACTGGTGCCGAGTATCTCAGGATATTGGCACCCCGTCATGGAGGGTCCTGACACATGAAAACGTTGCATTTCAGGCATCCATAATAAGATAAAAATAAATACAGTTTGATTGACAATCATGGATATATTCTTCTTGGCTTTTCACTCCTCCGGGCTATCTCCCTGGATGTCCAGGAATGTTGGCCGCCGGCCACAAGAGAGTCCACTCAGTTTCGCAAGTGCTTGTCCTGCACGTGGGGCGTTCCAGGCAGTGGCTCCGACAATGGCTGAGGGTCGGAAGAATCTCTGATTCTGAGATTTAGGGGGGAGATGAGGCCTGGCCACACCCAGAGAGGCAGAAAAGACACGTGGGCATTTCCGGTGGAGGAAATGGGGTGAGCAAGACAGTGGGGGGCCTCCGGGTAAGGGAGGCCCGGGGCCCAGCCAGAGGGAGCATTTTGGAGAGGTGAGGGTAATGAGATTGGAAACAGAACTCACTAAATGGTAGTTCCCTCTTCATTTCTCTCAATTTAAAAAGACCGACCATGGATCAGTTTGAGACCCAGATGTGGGAACCTGCTGGCAAGTAGGCAGTGCCTGGGAAACAGGGCCCAGGTGCCCACCTGCCCCCGGGGTCTGTCCTCCTAGCTAGCTCCTCTGAGTCCCCAGTTCCTGAACAACCATCAAATCCACAGCAACCTCAGTTTTTCCGAGATCACCTCCTGCCAGACACCAGCCCAGCCCTTAATCCCACTTAATCCTCGAAGCAGCAGCCCTTCCAGGTGAGGACTACTATTTGTCCTCACACCGCAGATAAATTCCCGGAGGGTGCTAGCTAACCCGAGGTCAAATGACAGTAAGTATCAGACTCTCAAGGCCTCTGGAGCGAGGTTGGTGAGTAGGGATTCAGATGACCTACAAAAGACCTGAAGACAGTGGGCGGCCGATAACGCGCCTCTGCCTCCGCCCCGGACGCCCAGAGGTGGGGCCCAGGTGTGAGGACAACTCGGCGGACTGCCTTTCCCACCTGGGGCCACATTGACGATGGCCAGGGGCAGAGGGCAAGGGCAGTTCCAAGAAAGAAGATTCAAGCACTCCCATCTCTAGCAAATACTAAGATGCTCTGTTTTGTGACTACACACAATCACCCCCCACAGCTGGCACGCGGGGCACCAAGCAGGACAGGGTCTCTCTGATCGGGTATCTATCTCACCATGACAGGACAGACGCCCTGGATTTCGTCGTCTGCATCTGGAGACCTGGGTTTCACGGCTTAGCGTCTGGCGCCCTCTAGTGGCGAAGGGAGCCTCTCCTCTGCAGCTGGGCAACGGTACCGGTTGCAGAGCTTCCAAGACTAGCTTTTCCTCTGGCGCACAGGACATGTTTGGGAGCCACCCGCTGGCCATGAGGGTTCATCTGTGAAGGGAGTGGGAGGGAAATCGGGATGAGGAGTGGGAATCGAGGGCTGGGGTCCTGGTTCCAGCTCCCCTAGTTGCCTTAGATAACTTCCTTGGGTTCTCCACATGTCAGATGGGGCTGCTCACCCTGCCCACGGCCCAACCCCCGCCACCTGCCTTCCAGGATTGCTGTGAGAATCCTGTGGCATGTGATGAGGACAGCGTCTTGTCGGCTCAAAAGCACTACTAAAGAGCAAAGGACAGTGTTCATGAGAAAATGAGCAACAGAGTAAGCTCCAGGATGCTAAGGGCCAACAAAGGGCCGGGAGTCAGGGCAAGAGGGGTGAGAAGGGGCAGGGGAGGTCATGAAAGGCAGGGCCTTCAGTAGATACAGACACGTCTGTTTAGGACAAAAAGAGTCTGGCAGGGAGATGCGGGCAACGCTGTTGGAAAAGGAAGTCCCAAAATACTCATTTCCTGTTCCTTCCTCTTAATGAAAAAGGCAGGAAAAGGTGATGGCTTTGTTTGCCTCTGTGAATCAGAAAAAATTTAAATGTCCCCTTCTCTGAGTGGGTTTCCCAGTGCTTTGGCACTGTCCAAGCAAGGTCCCCACCCCCTGGGGCGGGGGGGTGAGGAGGCCAGTCCTGCCCTCACTCTGGGCTCTGGCTCTCCTTCCCAGGCACCTGCCACTTCCCCCAGCTCCTCATCCAGACTCGTCTGAATGCCCTACGGAAGACGGGTCTTGGTTTTAGGCAGCTGGGCCTTTCCTCTTCCTGGCTGTGCTCCTAACTGGCCCAAGCCTCAGTGTTTCCACCAGTAAAACACAGAAATAATAAATACATTATAATTATTCAATTAAAGATGAAGTGAAGCCCCGGCTGAAGTGGCTCAGTGGTCTGAGTGCTGGCCTGTGAACTAAAGGGTGGCGGGTTGGATTCCCCCCAGTCAGGGCCCATGCCTGGGTTACAGGTCAGGTCCCCAGGAGGGGGCGCACAAGAGGCAACCACACATTGATGTTTTTTCTCCCTCTTTCTCCCTCTCCCTTCCCCTCTCTCCAAAAATAAATAAAATCTTTATAAAAAAATGAAGTGAGATTATGTGTCTTGTACACAAAATATGGTGCCTGGCACTTGGAAAGAAAATACATTTGTTTATTGAGGAAGTTTCCACGTTTTAAGTTACACATGAGAAGCTGCTTGACAAGGGACATTGGCTGGGCTTACATCTGAGAAAAGAGGAAACCCTGTCATGTGTGGGTTGAAGAAAGGAGAGGGACTATGTCAGGGCCACATTGTCACCTTCTAGGGTGCAACCAGGCTGTGGAGTCAGGTTCTCCAGTGCCCCTCTGGGCATTGCTTAGTAACGGTCCCCTGGGGACACGGATGAAGCATGGTATGTCACCAGGGAAATCGTGCCTGTTTATGGTAATCAGAGATCTAAAGTAACATAAAGAAAAAATCAAGTGAGAAGTCACTACAATCCCACCTCCCCAAAGTGACCTTTGTTCACAGTTGGGACAGAGGTTGGGGCCCTGAGAGAAGCCACTTAGGAAATGGGGACTGAGGCCTGCTGCAGGCCCAGAGGCCGGCCCCAGGGGTCCTGAGGGGATGATGGCTGGGGGTGGGGGATTAGCTAGCCCTCCTCCTTCCCCTCGGACTGCCCCACGCCAAGCCACCTTTGCCTCTACCTTCCTGTGTTTCCCATGCCTCCTGGTGTCCACATCTGCCCTCAGCCCCTATGCTTCTCAGCACAAGGACAGCGCAAGAGTGACCAGGGCACCCCGAGACCTAGAAGGACACTTGGCACAGAAGGAGCATTCAACATGTGTCTACTGAAAATGCAGCGCTGACCTTGAACACCAGCTCTCACTCCTAAATGCTTACGGAGGGGATGGCGGGTGGGGGGGCAGCGCACTCAGGTGCTTTCCTGTTGTTCGGGCACCTGGTGAAACAGAGGCAAAGCTCCAGAATGTCTGCCCAGCGGAGCCTGACGCACCGAGGCCCCTGGGCTTCCTCAGGGAGTGTCAGCCTCCAGCTGACTTCCCGCAGCTCCAGCCCCAAGACCAGCCAGCCTGGGGAGGTGATGCTGGGAGGGCAGCCCGAGGTCTGAGGGAAAGATGGCCTGAACTGTGTTCCACGGGGTGACCCCTCCTCCCTCTCCCTGGAGAACAGCCTCCTTCAGGCAGATCTGGCCCTCACTACATGTGGCCGAAGGCCGGAGGTGGAGACAGTGGGTCCTTAGCAGGGGAGGACTCACCTGAGCCAGGTCTATGCCGCAAGCATGAACCAAGGCCTGGCAATGGGTAGGACCTCAGTAAATGTGTGTTGGTGGCTTTAGGCCTGGAAAGGGGGTGGCCTTAGAGCAGGGTAGAGGGGCTGAGGGGACCATTTCCCATCACCTTGGACAGCTCACCAGCAGGCCTAGTACAGAGAGGGCAGGATTTGGCATCAGATGTGGATTTAAATCCTGATACCCCTTCCTAATGCAGATGAGCAACTGATTTCATTTTTTTTTAAGTTTTATGAAGTGTAATTTACATGCCCTAAAATTCACCTACTTTGTGTAATTCAATTGCTGTCTGCGTACAAAGTCGTGCGACCATCACCACACTGTCGCCCTGGCCGGTAGCTCAGATGGTTAGCACGTCGCCCTGATACACCGAGGCTGTGGGTTTGATCCCCGGTCAGGGCACGTGCAAGAATCAACCAATGAATGCATAAATAAGTGGAACTACAAATTGATGTTCTTTCTCATGCATCACCAGGACCTCACTTTAAATCACTTCCCCCCTCTACCCCAAAACCCCGAGCTCTTCCCCTTCCCACCACAGGCCGAGGCAGCCAGAACAGGGCTCCACAGACTGCCCAGATAATCCATGGAAACAGAGCCACATACTTTATGGATTTGGTGACTGGTGTCTTTCATTAAACATGTTTTTGAGGCTCATCACATAGTGGGTATCAGCACTCCTTTCCTTTTTCCTGCCGTATAACATTCCACCCTGTGGCTATAACCGTGTTTATCCATCCACCCGTTCACAGGTTGTTCCTACGTCTCAGCTGTTGTAAATGATGCTGCCACGAACATTCCTGTGCAAGATGCATGCGGACACATGTTTTTCCTTCCTCTAGGAGTGAAATTTCTGGGTCATGCAGTACTCACCTTGACTTTTGAGGGGCTGCCAGACTTTTTCCAAAGTGGCCGCACCATTTTACATCTCTACCGGCAACACACGAGGGTTCTGATTTCTCCACAGCCTCACCGACATTTATCAAGTGTGTTTTTCAAATAAAAAGAGTGGATGTGAAAAGCTATCTCATTTGGTTTGGGGTTGCATTTCCCCAATAACTAATGACGTTGAGCATCTTTTCACATGCTCACTTGCCATTTGTGTATCTTCTTAGGTGAAATATCCATTCGAATCTTTTTGGGCAACTTATTTAACCTCTTTGAGCTTTACCTTAAATTATACCTAGCTCCCAAGGCCATGAGATCTTATGTAAGGGACCCGCCGAGGGCCCGCCATAGCACGGGGACTTCATAATGATTTTAACACTGTTCACCCTGGCCCCACAGGAAGGGGCCCTCCCTGGGGGCTCCCAGGCCTGGAGTTGGAGCCAGGGGTGCCCGGACCCTGGGGGAAGAGAAGGTTCTGCTCCCTCCTCAGTGGGAGGGTGAAGGGCGAGGGGTGTCCCCTGCTCCAGCTGTTCTGCAAACCCCGCGGGACCTCATTCCACAGTCACCCGCACCTTTATGTGAAGCATGGCCTCCAGATTCCCGGGGGATGGTGCCTGAGGTCAGAGACATTCAGTGACTTCTCTGAGGCAGCCTCGCTGGAAGTGGTAGAAACTAGGGTTTGAACTCAGAGCTGATGTGAAGCAATAGCACAGCCAGGGAGCCCCCGGGACAAGCGCCAGGCACATGGGCCTGTGGGGAAACCGCGGGCTCCGCCCAGCCTCAGCTCCCAAGAGGCAGCGGTGAAGAACTCGGAGACTTGCCACTGACCACAGTTCACTGGGGTAGGCCACTTACCCCCTCCAGGCCTTGCCATCTTCTACAGAGTGAGCAAGAGAACAGCAGCTCCCACAGAGGGCAGTCAGAGGAGCCGGCGCTCCTGCCATGAGCTCTGGCCCGTCCTAGAACACAGCCCCCTGACCGTGACCCTGACCCTGACAGCCAGGCTGGAGCAGCGTCATTTCAGCATTCAAGGCCTGGCCCCTCTTTCCCTCTCATTCCTACTCTGTTCCTGCAGAAGCAGGAGCACCTGGTCAGGGCCCTGAGCTCTGGAGAACGACTTACGATGAAGCACGATCTTCCACCTTACATAAAAGCTGGGTAATAAAAAATAAAACTCACTTCCAGCCAAGATAGAGGTGTAGGTGGAAACACTGTGCCTCCTTGAACAACCAAGTTTAAAAACAACAAAGTTTTAGTAACAAAAACGCAGCCAAGACACAGAAAATTGAACTGTACGGAAGTCCAACAATGAACCGTTCAGCCAGACCGGTAAGAGAGGCGGAGTCAGCAGCTGGCGGAGCAGGGTCGGGCAGAAAAGATCGGCTGGACCAACCCAGGAGTTCGCAGATCCCAGGTGTGGGGTGGCAAGGGGCAGACCCAGTGGGGGCGCCAGTTGGCTGGCTGACCGTGGTCACACTTTCACACTCAGATAAACCAGGCAAAGGAGTGAGCGGTGAGACAGACTGTGCAGACCCCAGCAGCTCGTGGGAAGCAGCAGAGGGGACCGCCATTGCCCCTCTCTGACCCCGCCCCCACATACAGCATCACAACCCAGGGACTGGGTGGCCTCCCCCTGGTGAACACCTAAGGCTCCGCCCCTCATACATAACAGGTGCGAACAGACCCAAACATTATGGCTCAAGAACAGCTCAAAGCCCCAAGGCCAATAATTCTAAGCGATCAAGAAATAGCCAACCTCTCAAATGCACAGTTCAAAACATTGGTGATCAGGATGCTCACAGAACTAGTTGATTTTAGTCACAAATTAGAGGAACAAATGAAGGCTAACCTAAGTGAAATGAAGGGAAATGCACAGGAAACCAATAGTGATGGAAAGGAAACTGGGCCTCAAATCAAGGTAGTGGACTAGAAGGAAGGAAAAAATGACCAAACAGAAAAGAATGAAGAAACAAGAATTCAAAAAAATGAGGAGAGGCTTAGGAACCTCCAGGACATCTTTAAACATTCCAACATTCGGATTATAGGGGTACCAGAAGGGGAAGAGGAACAGCCACAAGTAGAAAACTTATTTGAACAAATAATAAAGGAGAACTTCCCCAGTCTGGCAAAGGAAATAGACNGGCACATCATTATTACATTAGCCAATATTAAAATGGAGAGAATCCTAGAAGCAGCAAGAGATAAGGGGACAGTCACCTACAAAGGAGTGCCCATCAGACTGTCAGCTGATTTCTCAAAAGAGACCTTACAGGCAAGAAGGGGCTGGAAAGAAGTATTGCAAGTCATGAAATCCAAAGACCTACAGCCAAGATTGCTCTATCCAGCAAAGCTTTCATTTAGGATGGAAGGGCAGATAAAGTGCTTCTCAGATGAGGTCAAATTCAAGGAGTTCATCACCACCAAGCCCTTATTATATGAAATGTTAAAGGGACTTATATAAGAAAAAGAAGATGAAAAATATTAACAGTGAAAGGACAGCAAACTCACAGTTATTAACAACCACACCTAAAACAAAAGCAAACCTAGAGGACAGCTAGATCAGGAGTGGAACCATAGAAATGAAGAACACATGGAGGGTTAAGCAACAGGGGAGTGGGAGGAGGAGAAGGGGGGAGAAGGTACAGAGAACAAGTAGCATAGATGGTAGGTAGAAAACAGATAGGGGGAGGGTAAAAATAGTATGGGAAATACAGAATCTAAAGAACTTGTGACACGTGGACATAAACTAAAGGGGGGGAATGGTGAAGGGGGGATGCAGGGTGGAGGGGAAGGAAGGGGGAGAAATGGGACAACTGTAATGGCATAATCAATAAAATATATTTTAAAAAATAAAATAAAACTTTATTAAAGCAGCTAAACTTAGCAAAAGCAACAAACTCTCACTGGTGCATCTGTGAGGCAAACGTGAAACAGCCCAGTCGCCTTGCGTTCATGCGAATTGTGACCCTTCTGAGTCGCTCGCTCTCCATTCAAAGGGAAGTGCCCTTGTCATTTTTGTCCTCTCATGCCCTCGATGTGGCATCAGTGGACCCTGCTGTGGGCTCCAGTCGGAGAACCAGCATTGAAGGCTCTCCCCTGACCCTCAGGCCCGAAGTGGGGCTGACGGTGGGAGGGGGGCAGGGTTCCCTCTGGCTTCTAACATCAACCGCTTCTTCCAAGCGTCTTCTAACCTGGGGCCGCAGGGGCTGCTTGGCTAAACAGATTGAAGGAGGTTTTGTAACCGGGGTCTGACGACCACGTGAGCCTGCCCTCACCCTGTGCAGCCCCCACAGGTGAGGGCTCTGGTCCCAGAGGGCAGCAGGCTGCCTTAGTCCTTCTTGCCTCCCAAGGCGGAGTTTCTGGTGAGGAGCTTCCCTGAGCTGCAGTGGGTCACCGTGGACACGGCGGTGGACTCCAGCTTCACTCTGTCCAGGAGGGTCTTCTTGAGGGCAGCTGGGGAGACCTTTTCTTGGTCAGCCATGGACTGCAGCTCTCTGGAGACAAAGCCCCAACAGGGTTTACAGGGGGAAGGCACTAAACCTTGTAGCAGAATTTCTCAACTCTCCCCTGCCCACATAACCCCCAGCCCTCATTGACTTGATACCACCCAAAGTTACAAGGCCAACCAAGCCCTCCCCCCACCTCCTTGGATGTGCTCTTTAACTAAGTATGGGTCAGTACACAGATGCAGAGTGCCAGCTGGTATCTGTGATCACACTGCAGGGGAGGGGAGAGGGAGTGTGGAAAGCCACAGGGTTTAAAGTCATAGACTTGAAGGTGAATCCCACCTCCATCCCTATTAGCTGTTCGACCTTGAGAAAACTGTCTCAGTCTCAACATCCTCACCTACGAACCAAAGCTAATTATCCCAACTATCAGAACTGTGGTGAGAATAAAACGAGGTAAAGCCTGCAAGCCATTAGATAGTAGATCCTGACTATAAACACAGCAGACTCCAACACTGCTCATGAGACCAAAGAAAAGACAGCTGGTTCTGCCAGACAGGCCCCAGCCCAGAGCGGGGCCTGCTGGACAGCGGGGGCCCGGGCAGAGGAGAGAGACCCACCGTGTGCGGATGCAGGAGGCCTCCACGGCGTTGATGAGCAGGGAGCGGAAGCCCCCGCTCTCTAGGAAGTGCAGGGCGTGGATGGTGGCCCCCCCAGGGGAGCAGACGTTGTCCTTGAGCTGGCCTGGGTGCTGCTCTGAGTCCAGCAGCATCTTGGCAGCCCCCTGGAGCAAAAGGGGAATATAGGCGAAACATACTGCAGGTGCACCCTGGGAAAGGCTCCCCCAGTCCTCCCAGCTTCCCAAGCAAGCCCCGCCCCCAGCTCATTGACCCAAAAGACTCCCCAGTCTATACCCTGGTCCAGAACACGCAGAGGGAAGATACTGACCAGCAAGGCCTGGGCCCCCAGCCGGACTGCCAGGCGCCGAGGCAGGCCCATCTTCACCCCGCCGTCAGCCAGCGCATCCAGGGCCATGAATGCCTGCAGAGACAGTCACTGAGCCTTGGGGCAGCAGACACTCGAGGGCGCCTGAGGGTCTGCTTTTCCTGATGATGAGCCAGTGCCAAGCAGCTGCTTCCTCCACCAGCCAGCTGCACCCAAGAGGTGGACGGCACCCACAGCCCAGCCCGCCTGCCACCTCATCTTGCTCCCCTGGGTCCCCAGATGGCCGAGTAAGTATATGAGGGCCTCACGTAGGCAGGCCCGCTGCCGCTGAGCCCGGTGACGGCATCAATCAGGTCCTCCTCCACCTCGGCGCAGAAGCCCACGCTGGCCATGAGCTGCTCCAGCAGCTGCCCGTCCTCCACCAGGGCATGGGTGCCTGTGGCGTACACCGTGGCCCCCTCCCGCACCACCACGGGAGTGTTGGTCATGCAGCGGATCACCTTGGGGGCCGGCTGGAATGCCAGCAGCTTCTGGAGCGGGGAGAAGGGCGGGTGAGTGGCCATGGTGCAGCTTCCACTCACACCCACCCCTCACACTGAGGTAGGTGGCAGAGCTGAGACAGATACCTTCTCCACAGAGCTGATGGTGACACCGGCTGCACAGGACACCACGATGTGCCTGGCCTGGACGTCAGGCCCGATCTCGTCCAGGATGAAGGGGATGATGTGTGGCTTCACGGCCAGGAACAGGACATCGCTGTGCCTCACCACCTCCTTGTTGCTCCGGGTCAGGCTCACCCCCAACTTCTGCAGAAGGGAACCACCCAGCTCACAGCCTCACCAGGTGCAGACCCTCCCACGGAGCAGCTGGACCCCTGCCAAGCCTACTCCGCCCCCTGTTGCCTGAAATTCCCTGCCTCGTCCCCTCTGCCCCTACCCTACTGGAGCACAGTTTTCCAGTGCAAGTGGAAGCACTGGGCAAGTGAGTACCAGTGCAAAGCAGGGACAAGCTTCTCCATGGCAACCAGGAAATGGCTGTCCCACACCCCCACCAATCCTCTGGCTCTCAAGGCACCCCTCTGCCAGGTAAGAAGTCTCCTTGGCTAGAAAGTGACAAAGGGGAAGGTGAAATGCTAGCACCCAATGGTCAGAGGCAGAGCTGGGTCGGGCCTGTCCCAACCACGGACACTTGTTCTTCAGTCTGTGTGGTTTCCACGTGGTCCAGGGACCAGTGGAGCACACCTGTCCCCATTGGGCTCCAAGCTGAGAAGCAGGGCCCCGCAGGGCTGGGAACATCAGCCGTCCTAGGCACAGACACCACCCGGTATCTGCCTCAATTAGACATCCCCTCCCACACAACCCAGGTTTAGGTGAAGACTTGGGATATTCGATATTCTGTTTTATTTTTATTTATTTATTTAGATTGTATTTATTTATCTTTTAGAGGGGAAGAGAAGGAGAGAAGGAGAGAAATATCAATATATGGTTGTCTCTTGTCAGTCCCCTACTGGGAACTGGCCTGCAACCCAGGCATGTGCCCTGACTGGGAATCGAACCACAATCATGTGATTCGCAGGCCTGTGCTCAATCCACTGAGCTACACCAGCCAGGGCTCGATATTCTCTTTTAGAGAGAGGAACAAGCTAACCTGCACATTCATTCATGCCTCAGAGTAACTCAGAGAAGAGGATACTGTGGTCTCCATTTCAGAAATGAGGAGACTGAGGTTCAGAGAACCTTAAGGACACACAGACAGTTCACGAAGACAAAGGAGTGTTTACTGGGGACCTACTATGTGCCAGGTGCTTTCCACACATACTATCTCAATTACTCTAACCACCCAGAGCCTGGATTTGAACCCCAGCTGGTTGGTCAGGGAAGGTGGGGGATTCTAACGCTCAGGATGGTGGGAAGGGTCAGCTGGCTGATGACCAGCTCAGGGGCCCAAGCCTTCCTCCTGGACCCCCACCCTCTTCCCCACACCCTCTGTCCCACCTACCCTGAGCGTGCACACCGTGGGCAGGTCCATTTCCGGGGAGCTGGCTATGATCTTGTGAGCCGACAGGACGCCTACAGCAGACAGGGCTTTTCAATTGGGGATCATGGCCCACCCCGTCCCCACGCTTTCCCCAGGAAAGCAGAATCAAAGCCCGCCGTGTTCACCGTGCGACCTCCCTGTCCCCCTCGATCCCTTACCCTGACATAAGGCTCTTGCTGCTTAACAGGCCGCCCGCGCATCGGTCTCCCGCCACCACGCGCTCACCTGCGGCCGTGAAACCCCGCGCCAGGGCACTGGCCAGCTGGCCCGCGCCGATGAAGCCCACGCTCATGGTCCTGGGCTCGGCGTCTACCTGGCAGCCTCAGGAATCCGCTCGACGCGGTCCGGGAGGTACAGCAGGAGAAAGCAGGGCGAGAGAAGACGCAGCAGCCGGTGTGAGCGACGCGGAAGTCGGACCCCACCGTTTCCTGCGGCTTCCGACTCGGATCCGCCCACCCCTCCCCGCTCACTCACAGACCTCGCGGCCGGCCCACGTGGCCCCGCCCCGCCCAGACAGCCAATCCGCAGCCGGGATCTCGGGGAGGGCCAATCCGAGGCCGGGCAGGGGCTGTGCGCCCGCCTCCTATGTACCTTTACATACTTAAATACAAGGATTATTAAATGCTAGGAATTTAAATACGGCGACACAGAGTGCGACCACTTTTATTTCAGCAGATTACCTACACTCAATTGGGGTGTTTTTGCTAAATAATAATAAAAAACTAAATACATGGTAGCTAAATACGGGTATGCCTGGTGACCCGTTCTCTAAAGCAGGGGGAGAAGTAACTAAATATGCACGGGAAGTGTCCCGCCTCCGGGCGGAGAGGGTGAGGTTAGGCCTGTCTGATCCCCAGCGCCACGACGTCTTAGAGCTAAGACCCAGCTCCCCATTTACACAAGAACTGCGTGGGTGGCTCAAAGGCTTCTACGTTTGCATGAGGTCACAGCTTGTCACCCTGATAGATTCAGGAACCAGCTGTCCTGATTCCCTGACCACTGGCCCTGGGCTGAAGCCATGCCTCTTCCCTCAGCACCCTCTTAGGGTTTGAACTGAGTCTACGTGTGGGAGATAGGGCTTCATTTCTGGTCACCCTCCCTATTGAGAGGAAACGGAGAGGTTTTAGGGTTTTGTTTTAATTCGTTATGTATAGTAAAGGAATTTAATCTCCCCAGCCCTTATGATGGGGTGTGTTGTCCCAGACTCATCTGAGAATTTGCCAGAGAACAGAAGCTCCCAGCAGACAATCTATCTATGTTCAGCTACACCAGACAACAAGTACACCAGGATTTCAACTCAGCAACCCTGAGGGGCATTAGTCACTCATGTAAGTGCTTAGGGTGATGGACAGGACAAGAAACACTCGGAAAGGTAAAATACGGACCCTAATTGGGGTAGGGAAAACTACAACCTACACTAAGACCTGCTTTGGTTCACGTGTTTAGTCAGAGGCTTCAGTAGCCCTGTCCAGCGCCTATGGCTCCAGCTTCCGTGGCACGGGCGCCCCATCCGAGGCGCAGCTGCACTTCTGCACCCTCATGTTGGGCAGGCTGACCACCTGGGGCCGGCGCCTGCCTCCTTCCTCCATGCTGACAATCACGGGCAGCGAGGTTGTCTCTGAGGCAATGCACTGTCTTGGCCCCAGAAGTGGCCACTTGAAGGTCAGGGCCTCCGGGGGCTGCTGGCAGGTGCCCACACACTCATAGGCCAGGAAGCCCGGGGGCTCCAGGACCCAGTTCTCAGCCCATTTCATGCCCTGCAGGTCAATGTACATCTCCTGGCGGCAGCAACGGGTGCCCTCCCTCACTGGCACCTCGGGGTCACAGTTGCCCTGAGCTCTGTGGGGGCAAGGAGAGATGGAGTCAGAGGTCAGCCGGGAGAGCTGAGGACGGGGGACCCAGGAAGGACCTTGTGGGGGGCCTCTGGGAGGAAGATGTATGACCCACCTCTCATGACGTTAAAAAAGCAGGATATGTGTGATAAGGATAGATAAGTGGAAACAACCAGAATATACATAATAATGTAATATTACTCCTAAGACTCAAAGGAGAAAGTTTATATACTCATCCTTTCCCATAGCACCCTGAGAAAAGATGCCCACTTCAATTTAAGTGTCATTCGTTCCCTAATCAGGTGTGCCCTTTGCCCCTGAGTGCCTACCCGAACTCGCCGAGGTCCAGGGTGTGCAGCTCCAGCTGTGGCTCGCCCTCCCGGGTGCCCGCTGGCCCCTGGGAGGCAAAGCGGACCAGCCTGTGGGCGCTGGAAGCCAGCCGGCCAGGGTGCTCCCTCTGCACTGACACCTGCAGCAGCAGGGGCTCCCGGGCCCGGCTCAGCTGCTGCCAGAAGTTCACGGCTTCTGTCACGTCGAAGGCTTTCCAGCCGCTCTCGCGGATGGACACGGGTCTGCGACACCAGGCGGAGACAGAGGCTTGGGCTGAGGGCTGGAGACTGGGGGAGTCTCTCCAGCCCATCCCCACCCCCCTCCTATTCCCCTCCGCAGGATGCGCCAGCCCCTCCCACCCCTCCCCCGCCCCTGTGGCCCACTCTCTCCCCACACACATCCTAGCCAGGGCTTCCCCACCTGGAGTCGATGAGGAACGTGCGGTTGGAGCCATCATCCCGGACTTGCAGCCACTGGATGGTGACCCGGGCTCTGTCGCTGCGCGGAGAGAGCAGCGCATGCCTGCGCAGCGCGGCCTCGGGGAGCGGCTCCTGGAAGAGGCGCAGCACCGCCTGCACCAGCTCGCTGTTGGGGGGCAGCCGCTGCTCCATGCTGAACACCAGCAGGTGCGTGGAGGCCTCGGACGCCAGGAACCTGCCGGCCACCTCTGGGGACAACAGCAGGGTCAGCGGGGCCTCTCCGGGCACCAGGGGACCTCCGGAGTCAGCCCCAGTCTCCTAAAAGTCCTTTGCGCTTGGAGCTTGTTTATAGAAGCCCTCATCTCAGTGGGTAGGGGCAGCTCTGGGCTCCTGAGTGGGGTGTGCAGGGGACAGGTACCCTTCCGCAGGCAAAGGCAGCTACATGCAGGCGGGAGGGGAGAGCGGGTAGCGGAGACCCTAGCAACGGGAGTCTGTGGTCACTGCTGGACCTGGCTCTTTCTGAAGGACAGAGGGAGCCCTGAGTGTACTGTCATTTCCTCTCTGGTGAAATGTCCCCCAAAGAAGCAAGAGGAGCCAGAGGCCTACAAATCAACAATTTTTTCGGGCCTCCTGAGCCCAGAGGTTAACGGCAGGGACACGTACTCCACCCTGGTCAGAGGTGCCAACACCTGAGACTGCAGGTTGGCAGTGTATTTGTGACCTGACTGGCCTCCTCATCTCCCGGGGCACCCAGCCCGGCCGGGACACCGGATGCTTGTGGGCCTGGTTCTGTACACCAAGAAAGTGAGCCCCAGACCTAGGGAGGTGACAGGCTGCAGTGGGAGTGACACCTGGGACATCCCTGCAGGCTGTTCTCAGACAATAATCTCTGAAATAATGAAACCACCCTTTACCTCCTAGGGGAATGCCCCCAGCTCTGGGAAGTAGTCAGGGCTAAGTTACTCTCAGTTTCAAAGAAGCAAACAGAATCAGAGATGTTTGGTGACATGCCTGAGGTTAAACAGCAAAGATGGAAGCTGAGAACTGAGCCCGGAGCTCCTGTCTCTCTGAGGCAACTCTGTCTGCTGAGGTTCCCTGCCAACCTGTTTTCTCCGTTCTCCCCTCCTTCCATTTCGCTACCCCATGGATGGCCATTTCTTTCCTTCTCTTTTCTTTCTTTCTTTTTTAAAACAGAGCAAGAAAAAAAGAAATATCGCATCGTTGTTCCACTTATTTATGCATCATTGATGGATTCTAGTATGTGCCCTGACCAGGGATTGAACCCTCGACCTTGGCATTTTGGGGTGACGCTCTAACCAACTGAGCTACCCAACTAGGGTCTTGGATAACTGTTCCTGCCTTGGCTTTGCCAATGGGCTCAGCCTGGCACAGCTCCTCCTGGCCTGACGGGTGGGGCCCTCAGTGCAGATGGAGACCAGCCATCCCCATGGTTCATGGCCCCTGCTCACTGCACTGTGGACCCTGGGCCCCCAGATGGGCCCATCCAGTCTTGCCCCCTACCCTCCACCCCCCAAGGCCCAGAGTGCAGCAGGGAGAGAGGCCTCACCTCGGAAGTTCTGGCTGAACCTCTTCCCCCGGGATCGGGCCCCATGGCTGCGCCTCAGCAGGGCCACGTACTCGGCCCTCACGTGGGCAGGCGTGACCAGCTCCTCCGCGTCACTCTCGTCCAGGACGGGCACCTCACTGAGGCGCAGCTGCTGCAGCAGGCTGCTCAGGATCTGCTCCTCCGTCACGGCCGCCCCGGGGCCCATCAGGGGCAGCGCCCAGAGTGCCCAGCAGAGCCACAGGGACCTCATGGTGCCACTCAGGAGGAGGAGCAGAGCAGTGTCCCCCAAGGAGGGTCTGGGAGGGTCCTAGGCGGGTGTGCTGAGAGCCAGGCTGGGCCAGCTTTATAGCAGCGCTGGGCTGGGCCTGCATGGTGAGGGGGGGAAGGTCACACCCCTCTTCTCCTGGGAGCTCTGCAGCCAGACAGGTCCCTGAGCCCTGAGGAGGGGCTGTCTGGGAAGGACACGAAGGCTGCCTGTGCCTGGGCTTGGGTGCCTGACCCAAACAAATTGAGAAGCTTCTTTCCTGGCAGAGGGGCAGGGATCCCCTTCTCTCCTACATGCCCTGTACCACAGGGGCAGCGGACTGGACTCCCTGAGTGTGTAGCCCTTGGGCCCTGCCCCTTGCTGCAGCTTCAACTGCCCACTCATCCCAGTCAGGGCACACGCCTGGGTAGCAGGCCATCTTCTCAGTATGGGGTGTGCTAGAGGCAACCACACATTGATGTTTCACTCCCTCTCCTCCTTCCCTTCCCCGTCTCTCTAAAATAAATAAATAAAATATTTAAAAATAAATAAACAAACTGCCCACTCCACACCAGGGCCCTCTGAGGACCAGCCCACCTGCTGGGGCTGAGCGTCTGGACCCAGTGCTCAGAGGGCCCTTGGGGCAGCTGAGGTCCTGGGCTGTCCCCAGTCAGGAAACCCAGTGTTTCCCATTATGTGGGGGGCGGAGAGCGCAGGGTAGGGGAAGAGGACATCTAAAGGGTCCCGGGAACATTGAGCACCAGTGGGGTTCTGTCCAGTAAGGATTTACATGATGGATTTAGAGTTTAGAACTGAAAGGATCATCCAGTCCACCCCCTTCTCCAATTTTTGAGCCAAGAAAACCGAGGCTGAGAGGAGTGACAACACCCCCAAGGTCACAGTTAACGATGGATGCCTGCACAGAGTCAAGGCCTTCAGATCCCCAGCCCAAAGTTCTGTCCACATTCTATCCATCCAGAGCCCTGCCCAACCCCCTGAAGCTGGCCAAGTGCTCCCAGTCCAGGGTGGGGGGCAGAGGCACACACCCCAGTTCCCTGAGGCTTCCCCTCCCCTGTGGCCTGGATGTGGATTTGAGGCTGGTTGAAGAATTTCCCTGGGGAAATAAGACAATTGGACAGTCAGCCAGCGGGAGGGCTGACAAATAAAACACAGGCCACCATTTGGGAAATCCTTCTAGGAACAAATTCTCCATTGTTTATCTGAAATTCTAATTTCACTGGAAGTCCTATACTTTTATTTACTAAATCTGGCAACCCTAGCCAGTGGCGGGAAGGAGAAAGGGGATGTGGATTGGAAGACCTTTTACAACGGGCTGATTAGTGTGCCAAGGCAGCCCCCATGCTTTGTCATGCAGAAGAATGAGCCGGCTTCCCTGATTTCCACCCCCTCCGGGCGTCTGGCCCAGCTCCACCAGGTCTGGGCGGCTGGAGGTGGCAAATTGGCCCACAGTCAGATCTCCGATCCTGACACAGAAAAGAGAGGGAGAACCATAGGGCCCCTAACTGAGGGACTATTCGGACCTGGCCCTGAGCCCAGAGCTGAGGGGACCATGGAGGGCAGCGGGCCGGCCAGCCCGGGGTGTGGGCGCCAAACCTGGCACCCAGGTGGTCCCCGAGAGAGGGGTGATGGGGGCGAGGCAGGAGGGCAGGTGTCGAGTGGGCCACATGTCCACTCCCACCTTCCTGCCCTTAACAGGCTGGAATTTGACCGCAACCAGAGTCTGGGCTGCCAGGTGAGGGCCACGAGGAAACATGGAGGTCAAAAGTCATCCTGCAGCCACCATGGGCTGGGGACAAATCAGATCAGAGCCTGGGTTCAAAACCAAAGAAAGTCACGAGTTGCCAAAGGCTGGAGGCCAGGAGCAGGTCCACATCTACACTGGAGCCCAGCACCTGGGGCTCTCCAGGGTAACAAGTCCCCTCTACAGCCAGGGGCAGGCACTCCTGGGGGTGCTCCAGAGATGCCGCAAGGCCCAGCCCCACGTGGCCTGGGGTCCATGTGGCTCCTTGGAGTCTCCAGATACACTCCCTCCCTGATCTCCGGCCGGCCCTCCCCTGAGGCTCCCTGGGCTAAGGAGGTAGGGGACAGGGGCCTTCTGTCTCCCAGGGTCTGCGGAGGG
>NW_028095402.1:0-833 GCF_014824575.4 Sturnira hondurensis | reverse complement strand
TCAGCGGTAGGGAAAGCCTGCAGCGGACCCTCAGCCAGCGAACCGAGGTCGCAGCCGCCATTTTTGCTTCTTCGCATTGTATGCTGGGAAAGCATGCCTTCGACCGGCTGGCTCACCAATGCCGGGGGTGGGGGGGAGGTGGGCGGCTATTGGCCGAGATGGAACAAGGTGAAAGCAATCATAAAATAGGTTACAAGCTCATGATTTGACTTCATCACGAAAGTTAAGCCTTCAATACGTCTCCATTGCCTCGAAGAAATTTTCTAAAACGATCACTTTACTGCCACATATCTTCAATTGTTTTCACAATAAGAGGGCTAGTGAGAGTCGTGAAATTCCTTCCTCCCCCTACCCCAGAGGAAATGATCTCGTCCACGTAAATTTCATCCCAGCGAGCATTTCGCGTGCGCAAGCGCAGTTTAACTCACGTGGAGGTTGAGCGCTTCTGGCTATGTAAAGGATTTATTGGTAGTGTTTGGAACTTTTCTTTCGGTGTTAGAACTCGAAACTGATCTGGAAGATGTTGGGCTCGAAAAACATGCCCTGGCGGCGGCTGCAGGGCATTTCCTTCGGCATGTATTCGGCCGAAGAGCTCAAGTAAGTAGTTGGTATGAATTGTGCGGGACTTGCCTCCTTGGTTAGACGCCCTATAAACTACTATTCCCGAAAGATTTTGCGCCCAGTTTATCCTCTGAGTCCATGGCTGTCGGGCGCGTGGCCTGCTGGGACCGGTAGTTCCAGGAACGTCCAGCTGGCGTGCTCTCCCTAGAACCCGGTGGGACAGCGAAAAGTTTGGGCCGGGGAGGCGATGTCCAGATTGCAGTCTCCTGGAC
>NW_028095401.1:0-689 GCF_014824575.4 Sturnira hondurensis | reverse complement strand
AATATCACTGATGAACATAGATGCTAAAATCCTCAATAAAATATTGGCAAATAGCATCCAAGAATACATCAAAAGATCATACACCACGACCAAGTGGGATTCATCCCGGGGATGCAAGGATGATTCAATATTCATAAATCAGTAAATGTAATACATCACATAAACAAAAGCAATGACAAAAACCACATGATCATATCAATAGATGTGGAAAAAGCTTTTCATAAGGTACAAACCCATTTATGATAAAGGTATTCAGAAAAGTGGGAATAGAGGGAGCATTCCTCAATATGATAAAGGCCATATATGAAAGACCTACAGCTAACATCATACTCAATGGGCAAAAACTAAAATCTTTTCCACTAAGATCAGGAACAAGGCAAGGTTGTCCACTTTCATCACTTCTATTCAATATAGTATTGGAAGTTCTAGTCACAGCGATCAGACAAGAAAAGGAAATAAAAGGCATCCAAATCGGAAAGGGGGAAACAAAACTGTCATTGTTTGCAGATTGCATGATAGTGTACATGGAAAAGCCTATAGTCACTACCAAAAAACTGCTTGAACTAATAAATGAATTTGGCAAAACAGCGGGATACACAGTCAATATCCAGAAATCAAAAGCATTTTTGTATACCAACAATGAAACAGCAGAAGCAGAAATCAAGAAACAAATCCCATTCGATATAGCA
>NW_028095400.1:0-517 GCF_014824575.4 Sturnira hondurensis | reverse complement strand
GAAGTAACCAGAGTTACTACACTGCACCCATGCCCCCAAAGGCCCAGAAACTGGGGGCAACCGAAGTATGGGTGGGGTTAAAAAAAACAGGAGAGTGGATTTAAAGTCTATTTAACAGGCAGTTAAAATTTTCAGTGCCCCTCTTTCATATTCTACAGAGAACTGCCTGCTCTACCCACAAGAGAAGACAGTAAGCTTCTCTGACAGCGTAAGAGCTAAGGCCTCGGCACCAGGGCACAAAGCACAAAGGTGAAGGAGGTAATGAGCCGCGGTGCAGAGACCCCCCCAACCCCCTTCCCTTTACTACCCCCGAACACAACGGCATACCTGAACTTTCCACGCAGGAGAATGGGAGGTGCCTATGGAGAAATCTGAGCAGCCCAAGAGTGGACCCCGACACCGGGAAGCCCCAGAAAACAGCCCAGCCGGGGCACCCTAATGGTGAAGCCCTCCTCGATGCACACGGCCTCCCCAGAGCACCTTGCACAGGGCAGGGCAGTGCAAGATGTCAGTGAGC
>NW_028095399.1:0-1585 GCF_014824575.4 Sturnira hondurensis | reverse complement strand
AGGCAGAAAATGTTTACTGCTCATCTTTAAAGTAACTTCCTAAAGTCTGTGCCAAACCTCTCAAGGATGGAGAACAACCAGTTCAACCACTTTTCTCCTTGCATTTGCAACATCTTTTTCTTTGAAGTAATCAGCAACACCCTTTCCTTTGTTATCTGTAAAAGATAATCACGTAAAGCAAACCTGTGCTTAATAAATGAAGATCATTCTTGATGTGATGTGCTCAGAAAAGCAATAAAAGCTTGTCCAGGTAAGGGTTGGGGCACTCTCTCACTCAGAGAGTGACTATGCTGTCCTTTTTTCTCCATAGGACTTCTGTAGTCTGTGTGAATTTGTTCATCACAGCCACAACACATGGACCCCGCTGGTTGGAATCCACATCAAACATATATGTGAATCATGTTTTCTTATCCATACAGCTACCCTAAGTCTCTTGATTGGATAATTTAATCCATTTATATTTAAGATTATTATTAATTGGTATTTATTCATTGTCATTTTCCCCTTGTTCCTGTGCTCCTTTCTCTCTCTATTTCCAGTTCATCTTAAAATGGTTCCTTTAGCATCTCTTCCAATGCTGGTTTGGTTGAAATGTACTCCTTTAATATCTCTGGGTTTGGGAAGCTCTTTATTTCATTTTCTATTTTAAATGAGAGCCTTATTGGATAGAATAGTCTTAGTTGCAGGTCCTGGCTCTTCATTACTTTGAAAACTTCATGTCAGTCTTTTCTGGTCTGTAGTGTTTCTCTCTCAAGAAGTCAGCTGACAGTCTCATTAGAGCTCCCTTGTAGATAACTATTTCTCTCTTTCTGCTTTTAAGATGCTCTCTTTGTCTTTAAACTTTGCCATTTAAATTGTGATGTGTCTTGTTGTGCACCTTTTTGAGTTCATCTTGATTGGGACTCTGTGTTTCCTGAACTTGAGTGGCTTTTTACTTCACCAAGTTAAGGAAATACTCTGTCATCATTTTTTCACACATTTTTTCTGTTACTTGTTCCCTTTCTTCTCCTTCTTGTATCCTTATACTGTGAATATTGTTACATTTCATGTTATCCCAAAGCTCCCTTAAGCTATCCACATTCTTTTTAAGTCTATTTTCATTTTGTTACTCTAACTGGGTGATTTTTTTCTACCTTATGTTCCAAATTGCTGATTAGATGCTTGATTTTCTCTAGCCTGCTTTTAATTCCTTCTAGTATATTCTTCATGTCTGATATATTATTCTTCATTTCCATCTGGCTTTTATTCATATTTTCTATGTCCTTTTTCATGTTGATCTTTTTGTCCTAAGTTCCTTAAGCATCCATATAACCATTACTTTGAATTCTATATCTGATCATTTTCTTGCCTCAATTTCACTTAGCTCTTTTTCTAGGGATTCCTCCTTGTGTTTGGAAGTTGTTTCTTTCTCTTTGTATTTTTCTGGGTACATTACATGATGGTCCTCACTTACAATGCACAGGCTCACTTAAGGTGGTTACCTTTTACAGAAAACAAAGTAGATGATGGCACTAATTACTTCAAAGAGAAGAATGTTGCAGACAAAGGGGGAAAGTGGTTGAACCAGTTACCCTCCATACTGGGG
>NW_028095398.1:0-573 GCF_014824575.4 Sturnira hondurensis | reverse complement strand
GACTAAAATTCTGTAGTGGCTACTCATCGAATAATTGCCAATATGAAAACACTATCGTGGAAGATGCTGTCTTGGTATTCCGGGGTCTCTTACCTGGTAAAGCATAACTGATGAACGCATTGCTTGACTGGCCGATGTACAGAGTAGAGTCTCGTGCAAGCAAATTTCTCATCCCGGCACTCTGAAGGAGCTCAGCACGCGAAAAAAAATATAGGGAGAAGCATAACAAACGAGAAAAATGCAAACAAAGGATTAAAGGGATGGAGGATGGATAAAATGGGAAAAACATACAGAGTACCATATTTTTTGGTCTATAACACACATTCCCCCCAATCTGGGAGGAAAAGGGGTGTGTCTTATAGTCTGAATGTAGTTTACCTGGCTCACTGGTGGGGGGGAAGCAGGGTGGCAGTGGAGTGGGGTAACAGGTTATTAAATATTTTACCACATTTTCTGCTTCAAATTTTTTTTCTATTTTCCTCCTCTAAAGCCTAGGTATGTCTTATAGTCCTAAAAATACGGTAGTCTCTACAGAGAATCGTAAGTTGGGGCACTTCCTTCCTGGTCACCAAA